>NW_019738887.1:424083-425938 GCF_002891405.2 Cryptotermes secundus
GTTCTCTGCTGCCTTTGTGTCGGAGCTTGCTGCTTCACCGTGCCTTACAACGCTGTGGATGCCGGTTCTTCTCTTAAACTTCTTGAACCACCCACGGCTTCCCTTAAATGCTTCTTCTTCAGCCGTTGATGATCCTGGCATCTTAACGAGGTCAGCGAAAATCACTTTCACCTTCTCACAAATGATATTCTCGTTAACAGTGTTGCCTTGCAATTGCTTTTCGTTTATCCATATGAGGAGCAACCTTTCAACATCGTCGAGAATACATAACCATTGCATAGATATTCTTGTCACTCCCTTTGAAGCATCTATCTCCTTAATCTTGTCCTTGTTCTTGAGGATAGTGCAAATCATTGATGTAGACCGATTGTATGTGCATGCTAGATCAGCCACGCTCACACCTCATTCTCGCTTTTCAATGATTTTACATTTCATTTCTACGGTTATTTTTATTCTCTTACGGCTGTCTTTTTGCGGATTTTTCTTTGGGGACATTTTTGCAAGGGTTATTAAACTTTGTACAAAAAAAGATCACAAATAAGATGTCTAAACACAAGTTTGGAAAAATATGTGATCACAAGCGACATTAAGATGCTAGCGGAACAAGTGCTAAACACAGACTGATGTAGCAAGCGCACAATCCAGGACTTCCCTCTCATCACTCGTTATGCAAAACGTCGCATGATAAGCAAGTCATTTTTTTACAATTTGTTTTGCTCGTTATGCGAATTACTCGTTATGAGAAGTGCTCGTTAAGCGAGGTTCCACTGTACTTCCCTCCTAACTGAATCATAGGGTTTCTTGAAGTCTACAAATAGCTGATGTACTGTCTCATTGTACTCACATTTTTTCTCCAATATCTGACAAATGCAAAAGATCTGATCTGTTACGTTGAAACCCACACAGATAATCCCCAATAATTTCATCTATGTATGGACTTAACCTTGAGAGAATAATATTGGATACAATTTTGAAGTTGATAGCAGTGATATCCCCGATAATTACTACGGTTACTTTTATCACCCTTCTTGTGAACTGATACAATAATAGACCCCTTCCACTGATCAGGCAATTTTTCCTTGTGCTTTTCCTTAGCTTATGGATCTTAGAATGTAATATTTCACCTCCTGCTTGAACAAGTTCTGCAGGAATTTGATCACTACCTGGCGATTTATGGGGGCACACAGTAGCGTAGTGGTTGAGGAGCTATGCTACAAGCCGGAAGGTCACGGGTTAAAGTCCCGATGAGGTCACTGGATTTTTTTCAGTTGACCTAATCCTTCCAGCCGAGCTAGGCCCTGGGGTTTACTCAGCCTCTAACAGAAATGAGTACCAGGAATTAATTAAATAATTTTCCTGGGGAGTAAAGGGCGGCCGGCACGAAGGCCTGACAACCTTACTGCCATCTTTGAGCCAATTGTCTAGACAATGTGGGACCCTCAACGTCTCACAACCATATGGGCCTTCACAGCCTGGTACGGGAATAGCTTTACTTTTTTTTTGCCTGGCGATTTATACCTTTTCAATTTTGCAGTAGCACTTTCAACCTCAAAAGGGCTAGGATCAGGTAGTAATGGCCTAACATCACTGACCCTTTGTATGTTCAATAACTGAGAGTAATTCTTTCACATATTCAAAATGTTGTGGGAATCTGCAAGCAGATCACCATTCTCATCCTTCACTAAGTTACTGCTAGGGTGGTAACCCCTCTTAAAGTCATTTATTCCTCTATACAGGTCTCTAATGTTCTTGTTCTTACTGTTCATTGCAAGCTCATCAATTTAGTCTTTCAGATATTCCCTCTTTTTAGTCCTGAAATGCCTGCTGGTTTCATGTCTTATATTTTTAAGATTAT